>NC_056744.1:428779949-428807449 GCF_019279795.1 Protopterus annectens | reverse complement strand
TCTTTTTATTTTAATATCACAGTTTTGACTCATCTGTCAATTGCTATTTTACCCATAGCAGCCAACTTGCAAAAAAATGCTGGTCACCCAGAACAGCACTAGAAGAAAGTGACGATGATTCTTTTGACTTGTCTAGGTGAGTTTCTTTCAAATTGCATTTTATTTAAATGCATTTTTATTCATTGTCCTTATTTTAAAGTAAAGTATTTCCATGTTAGCATAGTTAGCTTACAGTATTTGACCAGAATTATCTTTCTAGGTTCTCTTTGTAATGCAAACTGAGAAAACAATAAATATATATTTGTATTTGTTTGTAGATTTTGATTATAAATAAGTCTGAACCCACAATTACTCTGTCTTGGTATTAGTCTTTGACTCCTGCCATATTATTATTTTTTTTCACTTAAGTCTTGTATCATTACAGATTTTGTTTACTATCATAAGGTTTACTGAGTTATATTATTCCTGTGGTGATTGGTTATGAAATAAAATAATGAAACAGCTGATATTAAATAACATCAATATTGCAATGTCTGTTAAGGATGGCCACGGCGGTGCAGTGGTTAGCATTGTCACCTCACAGCAAAAGGTTCACCAGTTTGATTCTCGGCTGGGGTGCCTTCTGTGCGGAGTCTGCATGTCCTCCCTGTGGTCGCGCGGGTTTCTTCCGGGTGCTCCAGATTCCTCCCAAAGACATGCTGTAGGTGAATTGGACACTCCAAATTGGCCTCAGGTGTGTGTGTGTGCCTTCTGTGGAAGGTTGGGTGCTGGGCTGGCAACTCGACACTGTAAAACTCCACTGCCAATCATGAGCGGACAGGGATCTGCTGTGGCGACCCCTAACTGGGAAAAGCCAAAAGAAGAAGATTGCAATGTCTGTTAAAATGAGGGAGTCTTCTTATAGTTAAATCATCCTGCTTTATGCTGTAGAGACAGCGCTTGGTCTATTAATAGCTGTGCTAAGTAGGGAAAAGTGTTTGTGGGTGCTTCACCTTTTACAATTTCTTTTGGCATTTCTTGTGGATCAAGAGTTACTATCTATATATTTCTTGAAAAATAACAAAAATAAAATATAAATAAAAATGTAATTTCCAATAAACTCAGTAAAACTAAATGAATATCTTTATAAATTTATGCATTTTAGTCAGTTATAAGATTTTCTAACTAGTAATAGTAAGTTATTTGTGACTTCTCTTTTAATTATTTATATAAACTAATTGTATCATCTTGGTATATTATTCTCAAAGTTTTGCAGAGTCTTTTACCTGCAGCTTTATACATATGTGTTTTATGATCATATTTCACTAAAAACTGGGGAACAAATAGAGCAGTCTTCATGTTGGCCTTTTTGCTAAACTTCATCCTCTTTGCTAACAACTCCAAAACATGAAACCAATAGATGTGTTTTTCTAGTTCATCCTATTTGTTGTTAACTGTAGTACTGAGCTTTTAACATTACTGTAAATCAAGACATCTGTACTTTGGGCTAAGAGAATTTACAGGTCTAAGCAGTGCCATAATACAATGAGTGGTACATCAGTAAGTCTTTCTGTCTTTGCAAGTAACATGGCAAGATATGTATTATTGCAGCTTGTAGCTATGCAGTTATATAAAGCTTGCATACAGCAGTTGCACTACAACATGCTTTAAGCATGAGCATCTCTCCACGGACAGAGTTCACCAAGATTGTCTGAAGGAGATAAGCAACTGACACAAGTATTACCTTTCCACATCTGCCCCCATATAAGGTATACACCTGATCTGCAGAGGTTATGCTATGACAAACTGCACTATAAATGTCCAGTGACTCATATGCAATATAACAGGTATGTTTTGTTTGTATGACTGTGTCAGCATCTGCATCAGCTCATGTAAAGGTGCATGCCAACTAGACACGTGACATTTGGGTGGTGGAATTGTATGGTTTGTACTGCAAATACTCAGAGACACATATGTACACACACACATATATATATATATATATATATATATATATATATATATATATATATATATATGTGTGTGTGTGTGTGTGTGTGTGTGTGTGTGTGTGTGTGTGTGTGTGCGCGCGTGTGCGTGTCAGTCACAGTGAGAGAAACTGAACTCCACTGTGGTTTCATTGAAATTTACACTACAGGATACAATGAATTTCATCCAGAATTTGCAGTCTAGATTACAAGCTGCAGCTGAATTTTGTAAATACTGCTTCTGTTAATGTGTAGGAAGCAGCATGCTATTAAAACACAGACAATGTTTTTTAATTACTTTTAATGACCATAAAACTTCAGTCATCTCTTTGGTACTTAAAACTGTGGCAGTTAATATAAGGGATTATGACTTTGAGCTCTGAACATAAAGACAAATTAGCAAAGCAGAAAGTTAAGACATTTTAAAGATGAGAATGACTGAAATGAACACATTTTTTTCATGTAGCTCCAATATGATGCAACTGGTCTTTTACAGTAAAATGTACAAGAAAGCCAAAATGTGTCAATTTGTCTTTGAAATCTAATTTGCATGATTTGTATACTTCTGGTTTGGATACCTTACAGATGGAAAGGACTGTTACAGGAGTTAATTATGTACCTGTTAATGCAGATTTCTGTTTTTTTTCAATCACAATTGCTCCATGGACTTGTTATTTCTTATGCGTATCATATAAAAATGGGGTACAATTAACTGGCTGGGTCTGGAGGAAGAAGATATAAGGTTCTTTGTTGAATATCTAAACTCTGATAACTACAGTATTATATTTAGTTTTAATTCTGATCACCTTATTTTTTTAATTTCTCCAAGTCTTTTGGATTTCTAATACCATGATGGGAATGGACCCCATTCCTAAGTCAAAGTATGATTAAAGTTCATGAAATTAGTATTGTTTCAATCTTTAATGTCAGCCAGTAGTGATCTTTGCAGCACCTGCAATGTGTCCTGTAATGACTCCTTCTGCAGTTCGTATGGAGTTACATGTATTGGTAACATATCTAAATACGATTGCAAATAATTTTTTTATAAGACCCATTGCTCCTACTACTATTGGAACTGTCTAGGTATCTTTCTTCCACATTGCTGTCATTTCTGCCTACAGATCCTGATATTTTATGACTTTGTATCTCTCCGTATGCAAGGCACTGTAGTCACTGAGTGTGGCGATTTCAATGATCAATGCTACTCTTGTCTTCTTTTCTTGGACCACTATATCCAGTTTTCTAGCATCTGTCTTTTGAACTGTTGGTAATGGATGATGCCATGTGATGTAAACTTCTTCCGTTTCTATGGTGCTTTGTGGCTCATGTTTCCGATGTTTTTCGGCCAGTTCAATATCATGTTTGCACAAGCCCCAGTGCAACAGTCTCGCTACATTATTATGCCTTTCAGTAAACAGTCCGTCTGCCATTAGTATGTCACAACCAACAATGAGGTGTGCAACTGTTTCCAGTTCTGTTTTACAAAACCTATATTTATCAGTTTCTACCACATGTTCAATGGACTTTATAAACCAACATGCATGCATCTTACTATCCTGGGCCACAAATATTAACCTTTCATCTCTTAGCTTAAATTCGCTTCTCCTTAACCATTCCTGTGCTCGTTCTTGATCAACATGAGGTTCTTCCAGAAGTTTTCTTTACTTGCAACTATATTTGTTTTTTCCACATTCCTTGCCTTCTCATCTGATCCTTCACCTTATATTCTTTCTTTTGTTTTTTGACACATTCAGTTGCTGCCTGATTTTTATCTACTTCTGGTTTAACTTCCATTCCTGCTTGATGCTGATAAGCTTGTGCTAGATTAAACAGAAAAGTCATCTTAGATTTATTCTCCTTATGTTTCAAAACTTTCCCTACGTTTGAGTCTTGTGAGGCCAGCAGATATGTGTGGAGTCCCATGATTGCTAATCTATACATAGAATCAATTTCAAGGAGGCCCAACCGTCCTTCAGAACGGGGAATATATAATCTTGGTATGCACTGATTTTTATAAATCATTTGGTGAGGATGAAGCGTCCTACTTGTTTTCTTGTCTAATATATCCAACACATTTTGGGGCCAGTCAATCACTCCAAAACTGTAAGTTAGGACAGAGCAAATTGGTTTATAGCTTGGATTTTGTTCCTAGATGTTAGTGTTGTTTTCAGGATTAATTTAAGTCTTCTGAAATATTCCTTATTAAGTTTTATTCACATTTCTTCATGTTTGATTGTTAATCCTTCATCAATTGCCAAATATTTATACACTCCTTCTTGCTCAAGTTCTTTTATATTGCATCCTTGTCCCAAACTGATATTTTCCTGGAGTTGCAGATTTCCTGCTTTAAAGGTTGCTTTTGCACATTTATCAAGACCAAATTACATTCTTATATCATCTGAAAAAGTTTTCTGACAACTTGAATTTGTACTTTCAGTTCCTCATCTGATGAGCTATACAGTTTTAAATCATCAACAAAGAGAAAGTGAGAAGTCTTTACACTTTGTTGTTTTCTATGAGCCAGATTATAGCCATGGCCTAAACTGTTCAGTAAACAGCTGGATTAAGGGCAAGGCAGAATAGTAACGGTGACAGAGAGTCACCCTGGAATATCCCCCTTTGAATTTTTATCCCTGGGATAACAATTTGTCCTTTATCATGGCTTAATTGCAAAGTGGTCTGCCACTGTTTCATGGTCACTGTTATGTAGTCAGTCAGTATAAGGTGTATCTTATACATTTTTAAGCACTCTTTTATCCATGAATGAGGGGATACTATCATTTTTTTTTGTAGTCAATCCATGACATACTTAAGATTCTTCCACTTTTTACAGTTCTCCATTATGACTTTAACAACAAATGATCCTTTGTTCCATATGACTTTCTTTTATTGCCCTTTTGTTCTACTGCCATAACTGAGTTTTCTTCTAAGTAACTATAAACTCTGTCAGCATCAATTCCTGCGTATAGTTTATATGCCGTTGGAAGGCAAGTTATTGGTCTATAGTTTTTAGGGTAGCTTGCATGTTCACTTTTAAGTGTTAGCATTGTTTTTCCTGCTGTTAGCGAGATTAGGGTCTGTTCTGGGTGCGCATATAAATAGTTCTTACTCATGACTAAATCTTTGTGCAAAGATGTTAATACTTTTAACCAGAAGCTAGGTACTAAATTTTGGCCCAAGGTTTTCCAGTTTGAGGCTTTTCTTAACTTTGTTTCAATCTCTCTGGCTGTTACTTCATCCCATTTCATATCTTGTACCTTTAAACTTCTTATTCTTTCTTTTACTTCTTCTATCCATTTATCATCTTTGTTATGTTCTACAGGATCTTCATAGATACTTCTCCAAAATGTATCTGTTTCTTCTTGTTTTGGCAATCTTTCAATTCCTTTTAACTTATTTCCCAGTTCTCTAAACAAACCTTTTTGGGGTCATCAATAAATCGCTTATTTTGTACTTTTCCTTTATATTTATCTTTGCATCTTCTAAGTTTTTCCACCTGTGCTGAAATTTTTAGTTTATTTGCGATAGTGCATGATAGATCCTGGTCTGTTCTAATATTGCACATTGCTTTTATCAAATCTATCTTTCTTAGCATTTTGTTGATCTGTTCCCTCTTCTATAGTCTTCTAACAGGGATACTTCTTGTCTTAATTGCTTTATAATTTTCTCTATTCAAAGTTTCCATGATGGTATTCAATATTTCCCCGTCCTTTCCCTCACTACCCTGTGTTCTTGTGATGGAACTTTATCAGTTATTAATTTAGCTGCACAGTAATATATCCTGTTTACTTATGTTATTTTGCATGGATCTCTATGAACAATCCTAATTACTTTGTTCATTTGTTTTATCAGATGTCTGACTTTTTGGGTTTTATTAACCTTTTGCAGTCTACTTCTTTCATTGATTTGATATGTCTATCCATCTCTATTAAATCAAGCAATTCTTCCCTTAGCTCATTTTCTTCCAAACTGAGGGCACATTCCTTATTTTCTGTTTCCTGCAGGAATTCTATAGAAGATTCTATATCACCTTCCTGTGGCACATTCTCATCAATTTCATCCTGTGTCATCTGTTGCTCTGTCATATGGGAACTCACTGGCCTATCACTCCTCAACATTGACTGCATTAGAGTTTCCACAGTTTCCTGTTCCTTCCTTTGCTGTTTACCTTCAAGTGAATGTTTATACTGGTTTCCTGTGGAAGGCTCCAAGTTATTTTCACATGGCACCTGACCAATTGCTTCCTGTTCCACTGGTTTCCCCTTAATTTGGATATCCATTGCTCTATCCTGTTGTGGTGCTTTCTGAATTAGATTTTCTACACTAAATCCTTTACTTTGCAAGTACTCCATAACCTCAGTTTCTATTTCTTTAACTTCTCCATTACTAATCTCCTTTTCGACTTTTACTCCTTGTTTTCTAATTTTCTGTATTGTAAAGTTTTCCATGTCTGGATTCCTTTGTCTGTATTTCCTTTCACAGTATCCATTTTTGGATGTGATAGAAAAAAAATTGTAAGCAGAGCACTGTGAGATGTGATGGCAGGGGCTATGATCCTTGGAGCTGCTCTACTGCTCACCAATATATGATTTAAATCTAAAATCTGATGACCTCCAGTGGTCGAGTCTATCAAGTCATACCATTGGGACTAAACAGAATAAAGTATTAAAAAGTTTACATAAATTAATCACAAAACATCTCACTGAGTGCAGCTTGGCCACAAGAGAATGCAGTAAATATGCAGGGTTGCCCCAAGTATGAGCCTATACCATTCACACCCAACAAATGGCTTTACTCCGAACAACCCGCAGAGCAAATACTTTTGTCTGTATCTCCAGACTTTTTCACACTACTGTCTGTGACTGCAATGGCTTCCAGTACACAATTGCACACCATAACTATACTTTAAATAACTTTTTCATTCATATGCACACAGATATGAACACATATATACATGCACACTCATGCACGTAGGTTCATAGGCTCATAGGTTGGTACTAGGCTATCAGCCCTAGGGCCTATACAAGCCTAGCCATAACAATTCCCTGGTTATTTCTTCCCACACTATTTACTTCCCTGGACCCCTGTCTAGCAGGGCGACTGACGTGATCCCCAGGGTGAATTTCCATTCTCCCATCCAATCATCAAGGTTCCTTTTGAAGAGGGCCAAAGAGACACTCTGCTTGACATGTATGGGGCAGTCTATTCCAGACTCTGGGGAGTCTCTGGGTCAGGAACCTATCCCTCCAGCATGTTTTGTTTATTGTGATGACAAGGTTTAGATCCCAGGAGTGTATGGCTCTGAGGGATTGTGATTTCTTTAAGTGTAGCATGTCCATCAGCTCTGGGTTTGACATGGCCTTGTATGTTAAGTAGAGATCGCCTCTGAGTAAATGATTTTTGACAGAGTATAGCTGGAGATTTTTAAGGTGGTCAGCGCAGGGCATCTGCTTTAGGCCTGTGATTCTTTTAGTGACATATTTCTGCGGCCTTTCGAGTTGCTGCAGATGTCTTGAGAGGTACATACCAAATGGAGTGTCGTATTCTATAATGAGTCTAATGAGGGATGAGTACAGTGGGACAATGACCTCCTTTTTTCTGGATGAAAAACCCTAAGTGATGAGGTGTGCCACATTGCCACATAGAAGGATTTCCTGACTGTTGTGGCAATGTGGTTATCGAAGGTGAGACCACTGTTCACCTGTGTCCCTAAGTCTCATATCACACTTTCTGTGTTTAGTGTACTGCCACCTATGTGGTAATTCACGGGTACATGTTTTTTCCCAAAGGGGATAAGTATACATTTCTTGGCATTGAGCTTGAGCCCATGGCTCTGGCACCAAGTATCTGTTTCTGTAAGGCCCTTTTTGTAGAGTATCCATATCATTTGGGGATTCAATAATGGCTCCCAGTTTGCAGTCATCTGCAAACTTTGTTAGCCAGATTCCCTTAGTGTTGGCCTGTACTTCAGAGAAGTAGATGCCGAACAAGAGCGGTCCCATGACTGAACTCTGAGGTACTCCATTTGTCACTTGTCTGGAGCTGGATTTGGACTCGACTACTTTTACAGTGTGGGTTCTGTCAGTAAGCCAGTTGGCAACCTATTGGGTGATGTAGGGATTAATGCCCAGCTTAGTAAGTTTATCTATGATTCCAGAGTGGAGGATGGTGTCAAAGGCCTTGGCGAGGTCTAGATAGGCTGTGTGGACCACCTTACCCTTGTCCATGGGTCTGGGGACTGATTCAAAGAAGTCAGTCAGGTTCAGGAGACAAGATCGGCCCTTCAAGAACCCAAACTGGGTGGGGTCCAGTGTTTGAAGGTTGCCAATGTCTTTGTTTATAAGTTCCATGATAATACGCTCCATGGCCTTGAATACATAGACAGATATACACAAACACATGTACATAAATACACACACACACACACACACACACACACACACACACACACACACACACACACACAGACTTTCATTTCAGGGAAAGCTAGTAATAATATCTAACACCACAGCACTCTATCGTGGCCCAAAGTACTAAACTAGCACCTCTCCAAATTATCGGTATTAAGTAATCTTCTGGTTATTTATTTATTTTTTTCTCTTAATACTAAGTCACATAATTGTAAATACAAATTTCAGTTTGTGTAACATCAGTCAATTATCATATAGGCAATTGTATTATATTATATTATATTATATTATATTATATTATATTATATTATATTATCATATAGGTACCACCCTTGAAACTAAACTTGATGCATGTTACAATAAAATAGCAAAATATCCAGCAAATACCCCACTAATAACCCACCACTGTTTAACACTTAGAGATTTACACTGGCTGGAAATCATCCCCTACCTTATATACTCACAACTCAAGATAATCTACAATTTAATTCATTTCCCTGAAAAATACCCATTAGTGAAAATATTCTCCAACCATACTCAGTTTTAAGCTTCTCCGATCAAGTAACAAATCTCTCCTTACTGTATTCAAAACAAGCAACTAACCTGTGGATCCTCTACACTCCCACCAAGTCATTAAAAATTGGAATAATATCCCACTGCAAATACAACAGACAGACAAGATAAATATCTTCACGTTACTACTTAATATGAAAGCAAAATTGGCATGCTGCTGCTCAGTTCCCTGTTAAGATACATTTTTTTGCCATACCTACTACCTTTTCTCCAAATATTTGTCTTTTCTTCTTCCCTTTTTTCTGTATTAGGCCAGAATGATAAACACTAAACGACAAGGAGCAACTTTGTTTACATAAATTATATGAGCCACAGGCATTAAATGGCAGGACTCATTCTTGTTGTTTCTCTAATTAGATCAGCTACTATCTTACTGTCCCCCCTCCTTAATAGCGTCATCACTCCCTCCTCATCTCTCCAAAACGAAAACTCCTTGTAACAGTCCACGTAGCTCTAACCTTTTTCGCTTTCCTAATTACTTCACTTCTCTGTTTTAAATGTAATGATGCTTTCATAGTTGCTGTACTATTAAAATATATTATATTACAAATCCAACCATCTTCCACCCTTTCTAATATTTTGGCAGTTAAACTACATCCGCTTTTCATTATTTTAAATTGCTAGAAATTGCAGTTTACATTACAGTATCATTTGTAGTGTTATATTTCTTTATTTCATACAAACTTTTGCCTATTTATAATGAATTTTCAAAACTATATACACCTATGCAAGCTGTGCACATGCTCTGTTTCTAAATAATCTTAATGTAAGCTATTGTAAAGTTTTTCTCTCATATATGTACACTTACATATGTTTTGGATTCCAGCTGATATCATGTAACTGTACTTTATGTATTTGTCAAAACTCATGTTAAATGTGAAGCTTTTCTCCCCAGGCTTCTGCTCTAAAAAGGTTTTATATCCCAGTTATAGTTTCCTGGTAAACAAAGATAAAGAAATAGATAATCAGTTACAGATAAATATACAAAGAAATACAAACTTGTACACAGAAAGTACAAAATAATTACTTTGAACAAGTAGATTACAAGCAAGCTAAACTTCTCTTATCAACTAAAAATGTCCTTACCATTTCTTAAATAAAAGAAATTACTAAGGCACAATTTATAGTGGCTGAATTTCCTACCAGTCAGTAAGCTTTAAGCTACAATAAATGTTAAACCCTGGCTTGCACATTTAGCTAAAGAACTTCTGGCTTTTAGGTACAGAAACTACAGATGCAGGTAAGCATACAAACCAATATGTTTGATTTTCTCAAAACTTCATAAACAGTTTTATTCATTTTCACAGAAAAAAGTCACAAATTGTCATATGTTTGATGTCAGCAAAAAAAAAACATGCATTGCTAATTCAGTCACATACTTTTGGTTCACATTCTACAAGTTTTATAAGGCTTAAGGGTAGCTCACAGACTTACTAAAGTCTGACTCCGAAAAGAGAGACAGATTTATTTT
Organism: Protopterus annectens; assembly: GCF_019279795.1. NCBI lineage: Eukaryota > Metazoa > Chordata > Ceratodontiformes > Protopteridae > Protopterus > Protopterus annectens. Next base: position 428,797,028 of record NC_056744.1, on the reverse strand, counting down.
CAAATATCACATCATCTCCTTATCTAGAACTCAAATAATTTTTCTTGAGACACCCTCAGTAATGATGTTTGAGATGACAGTGGACTCTTTTTGTATGCCGGCCTTATGATCCCTTCCTTGACAGACCACCTGCACTGGACTTAGAAGTACAGCTCCTGTTTTAAATTGCCATGTTATAGGACTTCATGTGCTAAAGCCCCTTTGAGAAGCTTTCCATTTTGCCCACTTTGCCTCTGTCACTACTTTAAAGAGTTGTGACCTGTAACCATGGTGGATATTCTGCTATACAGGTGGGATGAAGCTTTTGTAGAGCCCAGTCTATACCCAAATATTCTCTTTCTATAGCTGGGATGAAATCTTTAGGTGATATACACTATAGGGTGCTTTTAACTAACTAAATACTGTCCACCACACTAATTTTGAATCATTTGCCTGTGCAAACACATTGTCCTCTTCTCTGACGCTACCATATCACTCAGGATACAGCCTGGCTTCATTTTTCAGCACTGCATTTTATTGTTTTGATAGTTTTGGGTGCTTTAGATGTACATGTTTTTATAACTTCCAGATAATTTGAATACGATGATTTTGTAAAGCTCAATGGTAATAACATTAGACCAAGCAGCCTTATTAGAGTTTAGTAACTTGATATTTCCTAAGATTTCTATTTTGAACAGTGAATAATTTAGCAATAAGTAGTGTTCATAAGACAGAACAGTGAAATTGTGAATTTTCAAATAAGACTTTAAGTCAGATGAGCTAAAATGCTAGCAGAACAGTAGTACAGATTTGAAATATGTTAGCTGAAGATTACTAGAGAATTAAAATAACAATAATAAAAATACCCACTTTATAGAATTTATATGATCTATTCTTAATTATGAGATCTTGATAGATGGTTTCTGTAAATGGATTATTATTGATAAGTAGATGGCATTTGCATGCATTCAAAATGCAATGGCACAATTTTGGTCTTCAACAAAGAAAGATGAAAGAATAACTGAACAAGTAACTTTAATTATAGCTTCATAATTTGCCTTTTTCTTGTACACTGTCTGTCATCCATTGCCTCTATAACTTTTTCAATGAAGTTGACAAGGTTAAGTAGGCAGAGCTTGCCCTTGATGAACCTGAACTGGGTTGGATCAAGAGTCTGTAGGTTACCTATAGCCTTATATATTAATTCCATAATGATCCTTTTTATAGCCTTACAGATGAGACTGGTAAGGCTTATTAGTCAATATTTACCCAGGTCTGATGTAGCCCCACCTTTGTGCAATGAAATGACTGCTGATGTCCTCCATTCATCTGGCATTAAGCAAGTTTTGAGGCTGATATTGAATACCTTCCTATAAGTGCTCGGACAAGTCATGCTGCAGGATGACCAATAGGCAACCTGGTATATTATCCGACTCCACAGACCTAGTCTTTTTAGCCTTGATTGTATATTAAGAATGTGTTCTTCAGAGATTTGAGTTAGAGGGTATATGTGTGGGTATGTGATTTGAGAATATTGGAGGGGAGAGGGTGGTGGAATTTGAGCAAACATTTTTTTGCCAGTAATTGGCTAAGTTCTCTGGGTCTCCATATGAAATATCATATACTAACAACTCTGTACACCACTAGGCATTATTTCTGACAATTTTAATGTAACTAAAGAAGGCATTGTGGTTATTCTACACCTGAGTGGCTATTTTACCTCATATCTGGCTTTGGTTGATTAGATCTATGTCCACAGTTCCTTGTTTAGCTTAGCAATATATTGTTTTACATCTTGAGAGTTAGGTTTATTTTTGTGTACAATAAGTTGTTTTTTTTCTTTTATTATAGAGCTTGGCTTCTACAATAAAGGTTTATTTTTAAATTTGGTGTTGTATTTATTTCTTAGGGGAACAGATGCATCAATGCATCTATTTACAGCTGCTTAAAATTTGGCAGAGAAGGATTCTACATAAGCAGTGGGAACATCAGAATGGAAGGGTCTACAGAATTTAGACAGGTCATCAGTTAGCTTTAGTAGATAAATTGCTGCATAATCTCTTTATACTAAGGTACTGGAAATGCTTCACTCATAAGTCTTATGAGAAATGTGCTTATCTTGTGGTCTAATTTGACCAAGGAGGAAGTAACAGTTGTTGGGAAACAAACCTGACCCAAATTGGTAAGGAAAAAATTCTGGATTTTACCACCCCTGGTTGGGATGCAGACTAACTGGTCCATGGAGTTTGCCTTGATGAAGTCTAGAAATGTATGGGCATAAATATTTAAGGATGTATAAGTCACACAGATTATTGAAGGGGTAGATGAAGTCTCTTATGACAATTGTATTTGGCTTAATAAAATAAAAACATGCACTTTATTCAGCTGCTTTTACTGTATTTGTGTTTCTTCCTACTTTATTACTTGATTTTACTTCAGCTGCTTGTTGTTAAAAGTACTCAATTGCATTTATTCTAATGCATGTATTACTGCTTGTTAGTAACCTGATTAAATTGTAGCTGTTATTCTATAATTCTTAGTTTTGGTTTAAGCACTTGGGCTTTAAGCTAGTTGTTTTATATTAAGACGTTTTGTAGTCTACAATCTTGTGTCAGTAGAGGTAGCTTACATCTTTCCAAGTTGGGAATTGCTGCTTGAAGGCTTATTGTCACTGTTATTCTAAAAATGGCTTAGTTATGGTTTAAGCCCTTGGGCTTCAGGCCAGTTATTTTACATTAATAAGATTTGTGGTCTACATTCTTGTGGGAGTAGAGAGTAGTCTCTGCCTTTCTGAGCTGGGAATTGCTGGTTGAAGGCATATTGTCCCTGTTGTTCTAAGTGCCTTTGTTCTGGTTTAAGCAATTGGGTTCCAAACCAGTTATTTTACATTAGGAAGAAATGTGGTCTAAACTGTTGTGACAGGAGAGGATAACCTACTAAGCTGGAAATTACTGGTTGAAGACTTATTGTGTCTGTTATTCTGAAAGTGTCTTAGTTTTGGTTTAAGCACTTGAGTTCCAAACCAGTTATTTTACATTAGGAACATTTGTGGTCTAGAGTCTTGAGGCAGGAGAGTGTAGCCATGCCCTTCTAAGCTGGGAATTGCTGGTAAAGGCTTATTATGAATGTCATTCTAAGTGTCTTTGTTCTGGTTTAAGCACTTAGGTTCCAGACCAGTTATTTCACTATAGGAAGCTTTGTGGTCTATACTCTTATGGGTGTATTCTATTGAATTTCTGCTTTATTTAAACTGTTTTTTTTTTTTTTTTTTTTTTGCTGTTGTGACATTGATTTCTACATTTTGAATGTCCAATACTTCTGCATTTTATAACAAAGGCTAGATTCAGGTTTGCTGAAGCTAAACTGTTTGGTATCATTTGAGCACTAAAACCAGACATCTTACATTAAGAAGTCCCACCACTGGAACCCTTGTGGCAGAAGTGTGCAGCCAAGGACCCATCTGAGTTGGGGATAACTGGAATAAATTTCAGTCTTGGGCTGTCCCTTTGGTTACTTTGTTTAAAATTGTTTAACTTCACTTGTATTTACTGCAGTGTATACCTATCATAATGGATGGGCAGTTTCCCACCATTTCTCAAGCTAGCCTGATTGACATGGGCATCCTGAGACAATGTAGCAATTGCCTCATATATACTGATAACCAGTTATTCATAAAACAAACAAATACAACATCTGACAGATGTATCTATACTATGAATTTGGAATCAGTTCTCATATAACAACAAAAGCAGATATCAAACAGGTTGTCAGCGCACACTTCACCTCTTGCACATAACAAGCTCACAACACATAAACTTGCATACATGGAGGTACGTGCTAGAAGACTACATAAATATCAGAGACCTCCCAGCCGCAAACCTACTGCATACACCGCAGCAGAATCCACTGCTAATAATAATACACAGTGTCTCAGCCAATAATCCCCTGAAGAAAAACACTTAAAACCAAATGTCTTGGTTATAGGCAACTCCATAGTGAGACACACAGATGTCCCCATCACCAGGCTGGACAAAAAGGTCATGGTCAGCTGTCTGTCAGGTGTCAGGATCCGTCAGATCATGCACACACTCAAGTTTCAAAACAACAGGTACTGTTATGACTCTGTCATACTTCATGTTGGAGTGAATGACTTGAGACATACCTCACTGGACTATATGAAGAGAGACATGACTGAGCTCTCAGTTTATGTGTCACAGGCAGTTATATCCCTAGCCCTAAGCAGCATTCTACGTTCACCTAGGATAATGTCTCAATATAAACAAAAACTGATTGACTTCAGCAAATGACTTAGCTTCTGGTGTCAGTCCAGGGGCATCTGGTATCTGTCAGTGATGGTTTTCACCTATATCACCTCTTGGCTTTCAGTTACTGGCAAAGATACTTGCCTCCCCCATAGTACCTCTTTTAGGTAATTTCATAATAACAAAAGTACCGATGCAAAAAAATCCACTAGAGACAAACTGAGGCTTAATACTAGGAGTCTAAATTGGAAACTGCACTCATGGGAAGCACTACTTAACTAGGAAGATGCCAATGTCTGTGCAGTCACAGAGACATGGTTCAATGCCGCAGAGAGCACCCTCATCATGCAAGGCTACAATGCCTTCCACACGTTCTCACCACAAAAAAAGCATGAAAGAACCAAGGGAAGAGATATACCCATCTTCATTAAAGACAAATACACCTCAAGACTGGCCAAATAGTACGACTCCCTAGAGCTACTCCAAGTCCAACTAAGTGAAGGTAAAACCTCCTTCCATATCATTGTTAGCTATAGGTACCTGACCATAAACCACGAGAGCCACTATGCCTACCTGGACCTACTTGATTCAGACACCTAACAGCCAGACACCTTGGTCATGGGTGATTTCAACTATCCTTCCATTGATTGGGAGTCATATATGAGTACAAATACGTTTGACCTAAGGTTTCTGGACTTTGTTAATACAAATGCTTTGGTCTGCACCCCCACAAGGGGCTCAAATGTCCCAGACTAAGTACTTATCAACATACAGGGTCTCTGCACTACCCTCTGTGTGTTGCCTTCCCTGGTAAGGTCTGATCATAAATCAGTCTTGTTCTAAGTAGCGGTCATACCTGACCCCCCCCCCCCCAAGAGTAAAAAGGATGAAACATTTCTGCAAAGCAAACTATAGGCTTCTAAGCGATGGCTTAAATAGTTTCAACCCCCCTGTTACCACTGCCAACAGTGACTCCTATATGGAGGTGTACACAAATGTCCTGTATAAACACCTATACAAATGTATGGCTGTACCTGAACAGATCAAAACAAGGTCCTCACTAAAAAACAAACCACCCTGGTGGACATCAAGCATAAATAGGTTATACAACAAGAGGAAGAAACTAATGTCTAAGAACAGAGGAAGTACACCCTCCACAGCCTGAACAAGTAAATTAGATATCTTGTAAAGTCCTCTAAAGTCAATTATGAAACTAAATTAGCAACCCTAGCTAAGGATAATCAGAAGGCATTCTTTAGCTACATCAGAAATCTGAAAAGGAAGGCCCAGCTTTGTGCTGAACTAGTAGTGGAAGGTACCACTCAAACTGACCTTGAGGACATCACTAATCTGCTAGAAGACAGATTTGGCACAAACTTCACCCCCTCCCTGTCCCCACCAGACATACCCCAAAGCATACTTGTCACGTGTCCTTTACCTAATATCTCCAAAGAGAAGGTCATAACCACACTTACCATAGCCAAAACACAGCATCTGTGAGATCAGATAACATCCCAGGCTGCCTAATAAATGGTCTAAAACAGGACCTAGCAGAACCACTTTGCACTCTCTTCACCCAGTGTCTAAGTACTGGCTTTGTCCCAGCAGAGTGGGAAACAGCAACATGAATTCCCTTTCACAAAACAGGTCCATCAACTGACCTTGGGAACTATAGATCCATAAGCCTGACCAGTCTTATCTCCAAGGCCATGGAGAGAATCATTATGGACCTTATCAACAAAGACATAGGTGACCTTCAAACTCTTGATCTTATCAATGTGGTCTTGTTAAGGGTAGATCATGCTTATTAAACCTAGTGGAATCCTTCAAGAATGTCACCAAAGCCCTGGATGATGGCAAAACAGTACATACCACCTGTCTTGACTTAGCCAAGGTTTTTGACACAATCATCCACTCAGGCATCATTGAGAAACTCATTCAGCTGGAAATTAACACATATGTCACTAGATGGGTAGCCAAGTGGCTCACTAACAGAACTCATACAGTCAAAGTTGGTGATTCCACCTCTACCAGCAGACCAGTTACCAGTGGTGTACCTCAAGGATCTGTGCTGGGCCCCTACTGTTTGGAATCTATTCCTTAGGAGTCTGGGCAAAAATAGATGTCCTGTAGCTTACCAAGATTACCGATGACTGCAAATTGGGTGCAATCATTGAGACCCTAATGATGCTGACATACTACAAAAGGGGCTTACAAAGTCATGGACTTAAAATAAATGCAAAAAAATATATATGTTATCATCCCTTTCAGCAAAGGAAAAGTCCCTGAAAATTACAATATTAAGAGTACCCCCCCCCCCAATCAAACCCTGTTGTGAGAGATTTGGTAACACGGGTTGATAGCAGCCTTAATTTCAATCACCATGTGTCCACAGTGGTAAGGAAGAGATTCTATGTTCCACATCTCATAAGTAAGGGCATCACATCCAGAGCTAAGGATGTTATAACTCCCCTGTACTCATCCCTCATCAGACTATTAATAGAGTTTAATGGTCCCTTCTGCATGTACCTCACCAGACACCTGCAATAGCTGGAGACACCTCAGCAGTTCCTCACCAAGAAAATGCAAGGCCTTCAACACATGACCTACATGGACAGACTGAAGGTCCTGTCACTTGTACTCTGTATCTTACAGTCTGCTGAGATGCAACTTGTGCCTGTACTACAGAGCAGTCTCGGACCCTTTCCTGATGGAAATGCTGCACATCCGCAAGTCAAATGGGACAAGATGTACTGACTCTAGGGATCTTAACCTAGCCTGCGAAATTAACAGGACATGCTGGAGAGACAGATATTTCTCCCAGAGTTTGCCACTCCTCTGGAACAAACTCCTAATTGAAGTAAAACTGAGCTGCTCAATGACCCTATTTAAGTGTAACTTAGACAACTGGATGGGACACCATAAATTTACCCTGGGGGTGTCACCTATATCCCTCTTGGAGAAGGGCAATCAATGCTGATCATAGACTTGGTCTGCAAATATAGACCATACAACTTGGTCAATAAGGGAACAAGGTTATAACATGGCTAGACTTATGAAGGCCCTAGGGCCAGTAGACTAGTTGTCTCCTATGAACCTAGGAACATACAGACTCAATACTAGTTAGGTACAAGGTAGGTGTGGAGGGGACATAGAGGCAGTCCCATAGTAAGGTACAATATGATATGGCATTTTTTAATAGAAAATTGAATGTGGAGGAGCTTCGGGTCATCATCTTGTTTAACTAGGCTGGAGATGAAGTGCTTTTTTTTTAAGAATTTGGAGACACCATTGCCTTTATCACCCTCATCTACTGTATTTGGCCTGAATATAAGAAAGGCATTGCATCCCTAATGGGATGGGTTTCCAGTTTGCAGGCAATGTTTTGCTGTATCTGTTCTCACATGAAGATTGTCTGAATGGTGGTTGAATAATAACAAAGGTGCCATTGTCCTAACTTCTCCAATGGAATCACTATTTGCACTTTTTTTCCTGAGTAATTTGCAGAAGCTGGCATTCAACATTTTGAATATAAGTGAGGATAAGAGAAGGGTCGAGTGGGTTGGGACAGGAAGCCAACTGACTTTTTTGTACTGAAGTGTGGTGATGCTCTAAATGTGGGGAAGATATCTGTCTACAAATGACATTTATGGTTGTCTCACTTGTGCTGGTTTTGTGAGCGGCGTAAAGGGAAATTATAAGGAGGGCATATTAAAATCTAGAAATGAAGGCATTTTTTGCTAACCTGCCTTCTTTTATAAAATGGTTTAAGATGGAATAGGCAGCTTCTGTGATGTGACTTTAATGACAACTTAATTGGTATGGTCTTTGAAATTAAGACTAGGATAAAGTCATAACTCCGGGTACTTATATTTATCAAGTTATGTAATGGTATATTTATTTGGAGTTTTTTTAAGTGTGGGGGTGGTAGTTGGAGAGTTTGGCTTTGCTTTAAATAGCATAGATGATGTTTTAGTGAGATTTGGGGTGAGCTTGTTTGCCCACAGCCAGTTATAAAGAAAGAATAAGTCATTTGGCAGAGAAGTCTGAACTGTGTTAGTCGAGAAGCCACTTCTGTGAAATATAATGTCATTGTTATAGAGAATTATTGTCTCAGGAGGTATTTAATGAGTTATTTCATTAACAAAGAGGGAGAAAATAATGCGTTTATATCATGCTATCAAAAGATGAAAATAGCGAACGCTATTTCATCGGCCCCAAAACATCTAAACATGAAAATATTGAACATTCAGAACAGCAAATTTTTTTCCCATGGAAAAAATGCGCTGCTCCGAAACACATACACACAACACAAGCACATCAAACAAACAGCAACCACACACATACACTTAAATTCCTACATCTAATGCTAAACTAAACTAAACATACACTACTATCTACCCACTTATCTTAACCCAAACCCTAACCCTAAGGTCCATCACTATCGCACACCCACCTAACCCGCGCCCTAACCCTAACTCACTTACCCCACCCCTAACCCTAACGTACAAACAATCGCACACTTACCTGAACCCAACCGGTAACTTTCCACCACAGTGCTAAGAATAGCGAAGCCACAGAAACGACCAACCGAATTCTTTCCCGAGGAAGGAATTCACTGTTCTGCAGCTTCACTATTCTCAGCGTTCGCTAAATAGTGTTCGATATCAGAACATTTGAAGTTTTAATACTTCAATGTTCTGATATAGACCCAAAATAATGAGTCCTAGGATAAATCCTATAAGGCAACATACCAGAATTCCTTTCTTTATCCTTGATATAAGACCAAACTAAATGATAAAGATTTAATTTATCAAACTGTACACAAAAGACCTATTTGGTCCTAACCAAGCAACAAGACTGCAAGATTTGATTGCTTTTTAAAGTATCCACAAATTGGCCACTGTCTGCTTTGGGATGACAACCTTGAACAAAAGACCCCTTTGGTCCTAACCAAGCAACAAGACTGCAAGATCTGATTGCTTTTTAAAGTATCCACAAATTGGCCACTGTCTGCTTTAGGATGACAACCTTGAATTAACAACATGTATAGGAGAAAACATAATGTAAAAGCCATATCTATTTTAAATGTGTGCAACAATAATGAAAGGGAGTTGTAGACAGAAAAAAATAATGTCTCAGTTAAATTTGACAATGTGCAGTTGTACCCAGGATATGCCAAGCAGGCAGCCTAAATCTTTTAATTTAAATATCTGAATATCTAATTAAATAATGTGGAATTTATCACGTTTAATAATCTGTGACAGTTTCATGGCAAAGGGTTATCAGCAATAATTTCAAAATCTCTGTAGTCTACAATTTCATATTTATAGGCATTTCATGAGAATCTGAGTTTGACTTGGAAAAGATTGTATTTATTTATTTATTTTCATGAGTAGTTACCAGAAGAATTATTCTGTCTGCTTGCTAAGATGTTTTCATCTATTGCAACTCCTATAAATTCTAGTTTATAAGCTGGTAAGGTAAAGTCTGAATTCTTTTTGCCCATTTATAAAATGTTGACAGCATTTGGAAAGGTATAACTTTAGGTGGCCAACATCAAATTTGTAAAGTGCCAATAGTGCAAATCACAACAGAGTGCTTGTCACTGTTTTCCATAAGAAATCAATGTCATTGCACCAGCAGTGATGCTTTCCTTTTGGGAGAGACCTCTACATCTTCATGTCTGTGTGACCATAATACTGGTATGTATACATTTGGGAGAGTCACTCTTCACATGGAGGGGTGCAGGGTGCTTGTCCATTGTGAAAAAAAAAAAACCTCTTACAACTGGAAATTTTGTCTTTATGAAAATTTTGTCATTTGATTTCATCACTTTTGTTCCCCAGTGATTACTCTTAGCATCTAATAATGAATTTTTATTGAAGACGTTTCGATATAAAGTAGTGTCAACCATCCAGTCATCCAATCTAGTCACTCTGACATCTAAAAAAAAAGGAATACTGTGTTGGTTATATTCAGCAATAAATGTGCGACCCCATTTATTTTCATTAAGATATTACAAAATCTCATTCAAATCAATACTATCAAAGGTCCATGCTAAGCAAAAATTAATATATATCCACAGCTTAAAGAAAACATTGTGGCTGGAATCATAGATCAAAACATCTTCAACATAACCCATAAACAGGTTAACATAAATAGGGACAAATGATGTTCTCATTCCTTTATTTGTGACCTGCAAAAACAGTCAGATTAATATTAAAAACATTTTTGGTTAGCACACGTTCAGTCAAATATAACAAAAAGGTATTAAAGCCAGAAGAATATAAATTGGCCTTATTCAGCCAATAATCAATTGCTTGAAGCCCAGTCCAATGGGGAGTATTAGTATATAAAGACTGAACATCCACAGTTATCACATATCAGTCTTTTTCAATTTGACAATCTTGTAAAATTTGTAAAAAAAAATATATAGTATCTTGCAAGTGGAATCTTACCAAGGGAAGCAAAGTTTTTGAATATTTAGTGAAAAATCAGGATAAATGCACTGTTAAAGAACCTTTGGCAAAAACAATAGGTCTCCCTAATGGAGTAACACCTTTTCTTATGCATTTTGGGTAACATATGAAAATGTTATACCTTGGGATCACTCACCATCAAATGCCAGACAGTTTTCTTTGTAATTATATGTTTCCCAACAGCTAAATTCAAAAACCTATGAATTTCAGTTTTAAATTTATTCGTGGGATGTAACAGCAGCCTGCTGTAAAAATGTACCTCCATTAATGGTAGTGTAGCTTCTAGATTATATGCCTCCAGATCCCAGAAAACTATAGCACCCTCTTTATCAGCATTATTAAAGACGATATTACTATTGCATCATAATATTCTAAAAGATTGGTAAATTATTATTTATGGACCCATTATTAGACCAAAAAGAATTAAAATGTATTTCCTATAAAACTGCCTTTTAAATGCTGCAACACAATTATTATGGGGAGTGGGGGTTCGAAACTACAGGCTTCAAATGAAATCTATCTATAAATTTATCAATATTGTCCTTATAAAACAATTTTAAATTTATTGAGAGACAAAAGCATTTACCATTATGCACTGAATGAATTTCAGAAACTGGTACCCTAGGAATAAAATTAAGTTCTTTATTTGATAATGTCGATTGACACAAAGATAAATGGTATATAGAAATATTATGTACTAAATCATTAAAATCCTTTATTTCAGATTGTTCATCAGGCTTTGCAGCAACACCAATGGATCTTAGTCTGTTTCTGTGTTTACAAATCCCTCTGTCTAGTTTTTTTTTTCATGCAGAGTTGAAAAATGAGTTCAAAAACAGACAGCCAGCACAATTAGAGGAATCCAGGACTTTATTCCTGAATAAGGAAAGGCAGACCGGTTTCGGCCTAAAAAAGCCTTTTTCAATGCCAAAAGATGTTATCATATAACACAAAGTGCCCTTTATATGCATATTATTAACATATTCACCAATAGAAAATGAGAGACAGTTAATGGACGAACCCAAATCAAAAACCATACCAATATTGTTAAATACTAGAATTGTAAATAAAACAGAACACCTTAGTAGTAATGAAAACAAGTGCATTTAGTGATATTTCAAATAATAGGAACTAAAAAAATATACCAAACCCAATTAAATAATAAAAAACAAAAAATAAAAAATATATTAAAGATGTTCATTTAAGCCTGGTGGGAAAAGGACACCCAGTCTAATGATCCATGACCTTTCTTTATCATTGAGAAATTCATGCCATTTGTTCTTAGAAAATGTTTATCCTCTCACCCTGTCAATGATTGTAAAATGAAAGCAGGCTGTTTTATGAACTAAAACGTGTTTATATAATGCATTAGTGGCAGCCCTGTTTCTTATGTTACTTAAATGCTCTGAAATACGCAACTTGAAAGATCTAGAAGTTTGTCCAATGTAAAATGCAGAGCACTGACACTCAGCCAAATAAATGACCCACCTGCTACTACAGTATGAAAATGTAAATATTTCAAAGTCCCGTGTTGTGTTTTTGCTAGAAAATTCCTTGGTCTTTAATACATATTTACAAAATCCACAATGTTCACAGGGAAAACAACCAGATAATGTAGTGCCTTCTAGTGCTTTTTGAACTTGTATAGGTTACCTGGAACATCTTATGATCTATGACAATAGTCATAACATTTTCATTGAGGAGATTGATATCTTGCGGAGTTACCTGGATGACTGCTGGATGATTTGGAAATCAGATATAGTACATCTAGAGGAGTTTGTACAATATTTAAACGATAACAAATGGGGCATCCAATTTACTGTCAATTTTGATAAGAAGTGTATTCCATTCTTGGATGGTATGGTTAACAAACAAGAAGATGGTACTTTAACAAGTACAATTTACAGGAAGCCCTTTCACTCCAGTTGTCTTCTACATGCATCCAGCTGTCATTCAGGTCCTATCATCAAAAACATTCCTAAATTCCAATATATGCGGATTAATCGGATATGTACAAAGGAGTCAGATCTCACACATTTTAATGAGGATCTCACTCAGAGGTTTGTAAAACGGGGTTATTCAGTTAAACAGTTAACACAAACTAGTGGTTTGGTTAGCAAAATGCATTGGGATGAATTGTTAACATATAAGGGGTCTAGATCTACTCAGGGATCAAAAGTCCGATTTAATATTATTACATTTGGCAGGAATATCAAACAGTTGACTGATCTAGTATAAAGACATGGTCATTTTGCTATCCGATGAACAATTAGCCGAATTACTGGATAATAGATGCAATTTTTCTTATCGGAGGGGTGTCACTATAGGGTGGCATTTGAACTTTTATAAAAAACATCCACCTCCTGAATACAAAGTTCAACAGACACTAGATGGCACCAAATTATCTGGTTGTTTTCCCTGTGAACATTGTGTTTTTTGTAAATATGTATTAAAGACCAAGGAATTTTCTAGCAAAAACACAACACAGGTCTTTGAAATATTTACATTTTCAAATTGCAGTAGCAGGTGGGTCATTTATTTGGCTGAGTGTCAGTGCTCTGCATTCTATTGGTGAATATGTTAATAATATGTATATAAAGGGCACTTTGTGTTATATGATAACATCTTTTGGCATTGAAAAAGGCTTTTTTAGGCCAAAACCGGTCTGCCTTTCCTTATTCCAGAATAAGATCCTGGATTCCTCTAATTGTGCTGGCTGTCTGTTTTTGCACTATTGTTTACTTTTTGGCCTTTGCACTTGCCATCCTTGCGGAGCTTCGGTATGATATGGAGAGATGAAAATTTGTCTTGTCTGATTACACCCTCTCCCCAAGATTGTTCTAGATCAATCATCTGGCATATCAACAGTTCTAAAGTACATCCCCATAGAAGAAAAATATTTGTACTTCTGGAGCCATTTAGTAGAATTCACTTGACCAGACTGTCCCTTACTAAAAATATTAACTATTCTTTTATATATTTTCCAAGAAAATTGTCTGTTACTATTGTAATTATTTAAGTCCCTTTTATATGCATTTAATTTCCATGACTTAAGTTGATCTTCCAGGGTGGTTAATAGATTAAAAAATGTATTGCATTGTTCCAAAAAGTTAACATGATTCTGACACTCAGAAAATACTAAATGTTGTTGCAAAACATCTGCAGCTCATTTAAATCAACATGGGAGGTCATAAGTAATGTTGAAATTGCCTGCTGGATTTGTTACCATTGCTTGAGAAATAAATCATCTGGTTTGACCACATTAGTTTGAATGACTATATGGAAACCACAAGGTGTAATTCCAGCTGAATAATAATCTAATATGCAACACCATGGTGCACAATTTTGTGGCAGCAGCAATGAAAGAATAAAAAGCTGACTAAATAGAATCATCACTTTGAAAAGCAGTATATGTTTGTGAAGAGTCCATGGTGAGAGAAGTGCCTGTAAACAGAACAACGCCATATTTATCAGATGTCAAACCACCAACTAGTGTGGTAAGACCACGATCAATAGTCTCCAAATAAACAGAAATCTGCCAGTGTCTAGAAGAAGGAAACCAATCTTATCAACCAAGAAAAGATGCACGGCAGGCACGTGTAGTGATGTTAAGTTGTAAGGATATAAAATAGTATAGCCACAGAAAAGATATCCAGCAACAAAAACACCATCACAAATAGCAAAATAACACAGTATTTTAATAAATTCTGAATATACCTTTGTTGAGACAAACAGTAAACTGGTTTCAGCAAAACCATACCATTTTCAGTACAGATCTAAAAACATGTGACTACTCACACCCTTTATATCACAACCATTTAAAATGATAAACAAAATAAAATGCATATTGATTGTAACATAAACACTTTTGATGCTCATAAATGTTCACTAAGTCCTGGGCAAAACAATGCACCTAATGTAATCCAATCCAGTACCTTTCTTTGGTGGCTGACCAAGTTTGCCATCCAAATTTATTGAATGTACTAAATCTAAAACTATCTTATGAATATTTTATTTTGTGTAAAGAGCATTGCTATGTTTCAAATATTTAATGTCACTTAAATGTTTGAAGAGATGACGGTTCCCCCAGGCGGTGTCCATTGTGTTTCAGCCATGTCTTTCACTTCTTTTACTCTGTATCCAGAAAGTTGGTCAGCTCACAGTTAGTGTGCACAGGACATCACCTTTAAAGCACTTATGCATAAATATAACCTGCCAGATATTTACACAGATATATAACAGAATTAGAACTTTAAAGGAGTTTATTAATGAACCAGTGCTGTTGCCCACTGTTTATTGTTGCGCCACAGATAGGCACAACAGTATAAGAGGATACTACCCAGGCTGCTATCTGTTGGTCAAGTTTCTTTCAGACTGATATACAGGTAATGCTAGGCTCAGTCTCATTTCTCTTGTAGACAACTAGTTTGTTCCTTGGAATAGAAGTTGTGGCATAGCCACCATATATTTCACTGGCCTCCAAGCCACCTACTGGATCTCTATCAGTCTTTAGGCCCCAGGCTGGCCTCTCTCATCTATGTAACAATAGTTATCCTATGAGAAGTGTCCTGATAGACTTGCTGGTGGAATCAGCTGCTGTTTTTTCTGGTGGCGAGATGAGGTTCCTCATTAGGGAGTGGCAGAGAGTGGTGCATTTGCTTCAGCTGGTGGGAGCTTCAGCAGCTGGTCAGGACTAGGTGGATGAGTGGAATGGCGGCTTGAGACAAGGATTAGCACCCTGAAGTGAATCTTCAATCAAATGGCAATCAAACTGTCATCTGGTCCTGGCCATTAGACCAGCAGCGTAGGAACCCACCTATGAAGTCATCCAAACTTTTGGACATGCCCCCACTGAGACTGAGTAGCAGGCAGCCCTCTCTTCATCCTATCTAGTCCTCTTAATTGAGTCCCACTCATCCTCCCATTTATTATCCAGCCCCCTTCCCAGTGCCAGTTGTTTACAATTGTTTTTTAACTTTTCATTGTAGCTCCTTCCCTTCTTTTGGTTAGCATTGCAGCTCTAGCAGTCTTTGTCTGTGTTATACATTGTGTGTCTTCCTTGCTGCAAATCCTTATATCCTCCTTCATGTTTATATTGACCTCCTGCTCCTTTACTCGGCTACCATTTTTTGTAATAAAATGGGCCCATGTTCCACCAGAAAGAAAAACGTACACTCCTTCCACCAGTTCATGTCACTTTTCCCTTCCCATTGCCCTGCTGTGCATTCCTCTTCTTGCTCTTACTTTTTTCTGACTCTTCTATGCATCCATTTTCTTCCCAGTTATAAAATAAAAATAGTTAGAATGTTGTTATGTAGTCCTTATATGGTCTCTCTGCTGTGCACATGTTGCATATATGCAGCACTTAGGTGCCTGCGTGGAAACTCATCAAAGCAGGCATGCCACGTGCATGCTGATGTGCCTGAGTCATGTGACCTATCATAACACTACTGAGACAATTGCATGATGATTGGTGATTGGCATTATTCTGACTGCATGGCTTCACTATGCAATGTTCTCCCCAGCAGGTCTACACTCTTGTACTTGTGCATGACTGAACCATGTGGGTGGCATCATCCGGTTCTGATCATATTATATGTCACAGCGTGATCACATTGTTATTCTTTCTGAATACCCATCCATGGTATCTAAGGCCCATTGGGATAATTAATTCAACAAAATTATATCATGAGAAGAAGTACAAGCCTGACTCATTGTAAAGTGAGTTCTACATCTAAAGAAGCAAAATAAATCAGCAAAATTTAAATCCTCATTTTATACTGCTGCATTTCAATATTTTGAATGGCTGAAAGCTGCATCAAATTATTTCAATACAGCTGTGTTGACACAGCTTTTTTAAGCTTTTATATTTTTAAGATAATTTTATTTTTCAGTACATTCTTAATTTGAAAACAGATTTTGTTTCAAGATGTATATTTTATATACTGCACATAAAGGAGACAGGCCAGTCAGCATATTTAATTTTTCCACTTTTTATTTACTTCAAATGTTTTTTTTTAACTTTTTGTAGATTAACTGAAGAAGATGTAAGCCAGTGGTCAGAGTCCTTACAAAATATTTTAATCTGTAAAAGTAAGTATTGAAAAAGTCACATTGCATAATCTGGTCATTAGACTGATGTGGTTAAAATGGGAATATGTTGTAAAGTGCACTTAATTAATTCTGAATCTTAACTGTACAAGAAAGGAAATTGTAGAAGAGCATATAGTTTTATTAAATGAAATATATACATTTCATGTGTGCATGTCTATGTCTTTATCTATCTATCCACACACACACGCGCGCGCGCACACACACACACACACACACACACACACACACACACACATATGCGT